>NW_019416735.1:263930-274688 GCF_000390285.2 Anoplophora glabripennis
ACACCATCAGAAAGTAGAGATTTCAACGAAGAAAAAGCCCACCGACGTTTTTAAAAAAGCAGATATTTTGACGTGAGAATTTTCGATTGAAAATTAGGATGCTTTTTCGATATTAAGTAAAAATAAGGTGAAAAAATAAATATTTCAAATCAAAAAAATTACAGCGTGTTTGGGACATAAATAGGTAAGTTTTCACCAAATTTCGTGAAAAAAAAATTTGTTTGTAAAAGATAAAAATAAAAAACCAAAAACTTGGTTATTTGAATTTTTCACATAAATTTTGAGGTTATGTGAAAAAAGTGTAAATCCATAAGACTTGTAGGTTTTCCGGAAATCAAGGGAAACCGTTTTTTACCCTTCCCCTTCCCGACCTCAGATCGCCCGTAAATTACTTTTCCTTTCATTTCTGTTATATTCTCTTTCTTTTCAAATGCGCTTCATCCTACTATAATTTTTTTTGGTTTCAAAAATTATCGACCCTGGTCTAATACGCTAAAATATTATTTTAATCAGAAATTAAGTTGATTGATTAAAACTTGAAACCAGATTTCAAGTACTGTTACAAATACTTTTTTATAGACTAGAGAAAAATGTGTTTTTCCCGAATTAACTTTATTAATATTTTTAAACTTGAATATCTATCAACAAATTATTTATAATCTGCTGTTTTTACGTGCTAAATTAAAGTATATAAATTTTAATAAACAAATCGAAGGCTTAACTATAATAAATCAGTCATAATGATGAGTTAATGCTCTTCCTGGTACATATACATTTTCATAGATAGCATTTGATGCAAGAGGAATAAATTTAGATTTATATTGAAACATATAATTTTTTTTTCGTCATAATTTTCTCTCCTTCAAATGGATCGTAATATTACTTTACGAAATAACTAGAGCATCATAAATAGAGTTGTCAGAACTGAGCCGCGGGACATAGGCGTACGTATTATTTATTAAAAAGCAACAAATTAAATTGTCTACGATACACCACCATAAACACCAACGGATGGGAATTAGTTACGCAACATCCGCACGATAACAAAGGCAACAGTATACTAACGTGACAGGAACGTGAAAAGCGTTCTGAGGCAGCGGCACACGCATGTCTCGGTTGACAGCCATAATCATAAACTACCAAAATTTACTATGTTGAATGTGGATGTATACAATGAATATGGAAAAGAAATATTGAATAGCACGTTAGTTTTCTCAAATTTGCATCCCGAAAATAAAATAAAAAACCTTCCGTTGTCCATTTTATTGAATAAAATACATATCTATTTTAACTACTTAGATATTTTGTTGGTAGACTTAAAGGTTGCTTATGACTAGACTACTTAAAATCAGTAACAGCGCACTTAGTACATTCGTAGTGAAGGGACTGTTTGCTCCTGAGATCTCCTCACCCTCCAGCCACACCCCTATCAGCCTGTTAACTTCCTCCCTGGCTTCAACTAGTTGCGGCAGATCCTCGTCGGTGGCGGCGTACATGTTTGAACAGTGTGCGGTACCTAGAATAACACAATATGAAAGAGAAACTGCTAGAGCAACTAGGAACATCTGAATTGTATACGCAAAAATTTTATTTCGGAATTGAACCACACATACCATCGATAAATATAACTGGCGACTCTGAATTAGTGGTTTCGGTGAGCCCCATGGGGTACCAAGGGTCGTACGATCCGTGAACGAACACCACGTTTCGTACGTCGATGTCGTATCCACCGAAATGTGTGTTTATTTGCTCAATTTGTCCGTTTATGTAGCTCGTGTTGAATTCTGGTCCATAAACGTCTACGCATAGGTTTGTAAAGAACTCGATGGGGTACCTAGTGCCGAACACTTGCTCTTCCTGGCTTGACGTTTGGTACCATCCGTACTCTGAGCAGGTTTGGTAAATCCACTGACGCACTTAAATCATAAGAATTATATGACTAATACATATTTAGGTACTTTAACAAAGTCATTATTGCACTTACAGCAAATACATAAAATATATTTAAAAAAGCACAAATCAAACACATTCGTTTGCTACTCACTATTCCCGCTGGCTGTGATAGTTGTATCACTCAGGTAGTCCACTGTGTTCTGGTACTTGTAATCCAAACACGTGGACCCGTAGAACAATTTATTCACCTCTGCCAGCCTGTATACTTCGTCGCCGTAAGTCTCATTGACCAGAATATCGCACAAGTCGTCCACGGAAGTTGTCCGGCCGCTGTTCTTGTTGTACTGCGCAACGTAGGCGAAGACGTCGTCAGTAAGCTTCTCTAGGAAATTGGCTATGTCCGATTCGGTGTTAACCACTTCTATGTCATCGCATAAATTGAAAAGAGCAGTGATATTCTCGTCGCCTGGATTGTCTACCAGTTCTTCAAGTCGAGTGAATGCCGTTTTAACCGTTTCGACGCATTCTCGACTGTACAGGGCTAGATCGTCCGCAACCACTTGCAGGTACTCTAAAAATGGGAACATATCGGTAATGCCAAATTAAAACAAAACGTTTCAATAGAGAAATGGGTGCGAATGCATGCATGCGCGTGCGTAGAAGTGTAGACGTATAGAGGTTTAGAGCTTTAGATGTATAGAGGTGCATATAGCTAGAGGTGTAGAGGTTTGTAGGTGTTAATTTTAAAGATGTCGGTTTTTAGATATGTTAATTTTAGACGTGTTAAGTTTCGATGTGTTGGCTTTAGATGTGTTAATTTTAGATGTGCTAATTTTAGACGTGTTGGCTTTAGAGGTGTTAATTTTAGACGTGTTAAGTTTCAATGTGTTGGCTTTAAATATGTTAAGTTTAGACGTGTTGGCTTTAGAGATGTTAATTTTAAAGATGGCGGTTTTTAGAGGTGTTATTTTTTTTATGAATGTAGATTTTTGAGATGCTTGTGTACACACTGTAGATTTTTGGGTGTGTTAATTTTTGAAGGTGTACATAGGAGAAGCTCAGTTTCAGAGATGTGTTATTTTTAAAAGGGTTAGTTTTAGATGTCAATTTAAGATATCTTATTAGATGTTAAATTTAGCTGCGTTAATTTTAGACGTGTTAAATTTCGATGTGTTGGCTTTAGAGGTGTTAATTTTAGACGTGCTAACTTTAGACGTGTTAGCTTTGGAGGTGTTGCTTTAGACGTGTTAAGTTTCGATGTGTTGGCTTTAGATGTGTTAATTTTAGACGTGCTAACTTTAGATGTGTTGGCTTTAGAGGTGTTAATTTTAGGCGTGTTTAGTTTCGATGCGTTGGCTTTAGATGTGTTAATTTTAGACGTGTTGGCTTTAGAGGTGTTAATTTTGGACATGGCTGTGATTCAATTAATATGTTATACGTACCAGGAAAATCTAGTTGTGCGAACAAAGGCCCACTGGCGGACATGGCTCCTTGAACCAGATGCGGATATTTTTGTCTCAACCAAGCTGCTAACGAACCAGCGTAAGATCCCCCGAACACTATCCATTTTGCGTCTTTCGTGAGGTTGTACTCCTGATTCATACCATTAATGAAAGTCGCGGTGTCCTCCAAGGCCTGTCTGCTTGACAGGTATCTTAAGTTTTCCGTGCTCAAGTCACTGCAAAATAGATTTTTTTTATTGCGCCCGTTGTGGGAGTTTGTTTGGCATCACTCACCCTCGAAAATGACTTCAAATTTAATCTAATTTTGTTATATTTGATTTATCTAATAAGATGAGATTAGCAACATATCGTTTATTAAGTTTTGTTGAAAGACATGTTTGTTGAGAAATCAAGGTTTGTAGCATCTAGCATTTATAAATATATGAAAAGTTTGGTTGATTTTCTTAATCTGGCATAGCATTGATGACTTTAATCTCTAAAGAATGATTACTGATTGAAATTATTAATCCTCGATTAAGATATACAAATACGTAGGAATTTTATGTCTTTAATATTTTGTTTAAAAATTATTTCATCACAACTTCAGATATTTACGATTATTTTCTAACGAAAATTAATTGAAAATCAGTTATATCGTAAAATTGTAAGATCAAGATTATTAGGTGCTACAAATCTAAGCAAATTCACCCACAAGTTTTAGACACAAGTCATATCTCCATCCAGAAAAATCTGGTTTATACTTCATTCAATTTGCTACAGCAGCAGTCAGGCTCATGAATCTTTTTAGTTCCTCCAGATTAGCGTCTGAAAGGTAGAGAATACTTACTCAAACGGATGACTGACGCCATAGAATCTGTGCTCTAGCTCGAATAAGAGAGCTCCGTACTTTTCAGCAGGTTCTATCCAAGCCCCACCTGTCATCCATGAAACAGAAGCCTGACCCTCGCCAGCAATCATTAGAAAGATAGTCTCTCTTTCCGTGGCATTAAAATATTCTGTATTGACGTAATACCGCTGAAGAAAAGTAAAAAAAAATAGTATTAGGGTCGTCCTGATTTTGATAAACAAAGTTTACGATACTACTACTGATAAGTTTGATTTATTTAATCGCCTTTAAACATAGCAATCCGATGGATTTAAGATTATTATAGAAACGGCTATAAAACAATAAACAAATATTAAATAAAGATTCACTGAGCTAGAAAACCATATAAAAATAATCCATTATAACGTATATGTAATGGAATGTTTGGATTATTTTATATTGGCTCAGGGCTAGAATCGTTGAATCTTGAAGACAAAGACATATTTCTCTTTTGAATTATACAAAGCAGAAGAATATCCTTCAAAATCTAAATACTTGCAACGATTGTTATATTATAACGTACCTGCGACCAAACAATCGTATTTGAGGGATCGAAATGGTCCAGTCTTTGCGTAAAATAATCTGTAGCCACTTCTACTCTCGACACTGCGACTTTTGGGGGAGGTATGTCGTACCCAAGCAGATGCCCCCTAAAAACGGATTCGGAAGACAGCGCATAGCTGACCGAAAATAATATTAAAACTGTAACACCGAGTTTCATCATCTCAGACGGCAAACTGATTCCGAAGCGATAGATGAGATGATGGATGGTGATTAAGAGATTATCGTTTCAGATTTATCTGAGGGACCCATATAAAAATAAATTAGCAGTAAATGTGTCACAGTTGAGTAAAAATAAGAGTATTATTACAATTTTTCTACATTTATTGCATTTTGAATAAACTTTTAAGATCAACCAATCAATAATTAAAGTTTGTATATTACAAAATTACATGTAACTAACAACAGTACGTTTAAAGTGGAGTTAGTGGCGTCATTTTGGAGAGTTTCTTGAGTCCTGATTTTTAGCCCTAACCACATTCCTATCAGCCTGTCAATTTCCTCCCTAGCTGCAGTTACTTGAGGTAAGTCGTTTTTAGAGGTTCCATACATGGTTGCACAGTGAGATGTGCCTAAAATTCAAACCAAAGTTGTTAAATTGATCCTAATATTGGAGTCAAACTATTCGTTCTTCAGAAAGGTTAAAACTGGAACATACCATTGATAAAAATAACTGGGGACTTTGGATTGGTAGTTGCCGTAAGCCCCAAGGGGTACCAAGGATCAGAAGACCCTTGAACGAAAACCACCCTTCGTACATTGATGTCGCGTCCACCAAAATGTGTGTTCGTTTTCTCAATTTGACCACTCATGTAGTTTAAGTTGAATTGCGGCCCAAATACATCTTCGCAAAGGGATATATGGAAGTCGACGGGTACTCTAGTGCCGAATACTGCTTCCTTTTGGCCCGTCGTATGGAACCAACCAAATTCCGTACAAGTCTGGTACCACCATTGTCGTGCTTCAACAATCAAATCAAACCAAAATTATTACCATTAAAAAGAGTGCGGTAAGGACAAATGAAGGGACTGACCTGGTGAATCGGGTGATACAAATACGTTGCGCGCGTAGTTCACAGTATCCCTATATTTAAAATTCACGCATTTCGATTTATAAGACAATTTAGTCACTCTAACCAGTCTGTTTATTTCGTCGCCGTAAGCCTTGTTGGTAAGGATATCACATATGTCAGCTACGGAAGTTGCTTTAGGATCATTCGTGTTATACTGTACTATGTTGGAGATGACGCCAGCAAGTGCTCGGAAAAAATTAGCTACATCTAATTTGGTGTTGAACCGTCGAATGTCGTCACATAAATTAAAAAGTATTGTGACATTCCTAGCACCCGCGTGACTGTCTATCATTTTGTCGAGTCGAGCGAACGCCTTCTTCGCCGCTTCGAAGCATTCTCGACTGTGCGAAGCTAACACATCAGCGACCACATGGAGGTACTCTAAAATTAGAATTGTGCTTTGATAAACGGAAAAAACCATAGTCATAGTTCTTGATCAGTAGGGCCGTCAGAACTGAGTCGATAAGAATTAATTACACGATAACAAAGGCAACAGTATACTAACGTGACGTGAACGTGAAAAGCGTTCTGAGGCAGCAGCACACGCATGTCTCTGACAGCCTTATTAATCATTATTAATTCATCGTACAGGACATTCTAATTTTTTTACTTAAACTGTGCTCATACCGTGAAAATCCAGCTGCGCATGTATCGGGCCGCTGGCGGACACAGCTCCTTGAACCAGATGTGGATATTTTAGCCTCAACCAAGCTACCAATGCCCCGGCGTAAGATCCCCCGAACGCTATCCACATTGCGTCTTTGTCGAGATTGTATTTTTGGTTTATACCGTTAATAAAAACGGCAGCGTCCTGTAAAGCCTGTCGACTTGATAAGAACCTTAAGTTTTCAGTTCTCAAGTCCCTAGGAAAAAAGATTTTTGATTGCATGTGGTTACTGAGCTTTGTTTTTTATTGAATCTGTAGTTTGTGTTGTTCAGTACATTGGATCGAACGGAGTTTAGTCAGTTTACTATTGACTTTTGTTAACCGTCAACTCAAATTAAAAATAAGTGGAAAGTGGTTCGAAAGCTGTTGGAACTTCTTACCGAAAAGGTTGACTGACACCGTAAAATCTGTGTTCTAACACAAACAAAAGTGCTCCATATTTTTTAGCACTCTTTATCCACGATCCTCCTTTTAACCAATCCTCGGAGGCCTGACCTTCTCCAGAAATCATCAGGAAAATAACGTCCCTTTTCTCGGCATCAAAATACTTGTCGCTTACGAAATATCTCTGAAAAGAAGCAGCACTAATACTTTTATGGTAAGTTAAAAAAAAATTACATTACATCAAAGTAGAACATAGGTGTTTCTGGGATATCGTGTTTTCTATATTCACAACGTACCTGTAACCAAATCCTCGTGTTAGAGGGATCGAAGTGGTCCAATCTTTGCGAAAAATAACCCGTGATCACGCCTGCTCTCCATTCAGTGACTTCTGGGGGAGGTATATCGTACCCCAGTAGATCCCATCTGAGAAGGAATTGATCAGACAGCGCGTGGTTAACCGAAAATAGTATTAAGACTGTGACACTGAACTTCATTGCGCTTTACAGCAGCAGTTTTAGTAAGTAAAACCACTCTGATCAATGTTAAATGACACTTACTGATTTTTGACTACTCACTTTATTGAAACGTATTAGTCCACGGGCCCACGTACAAAGAAAAAAAAATGATTACCAGCAAGCTTTAACTTTGCGTGCAGCTTAAGTTTGACGAGTCTCCCAAGATTTGACTACGAGGAAAATTCAACAGTGGTAAGTTTTCCCGTGATTTTCAGGAAAACATGTCAATCTGGCATAAACATGTGACTACGAGGAAAATTCAACAGTGGTAAGTTTTCCCGTGATTTTCAGGAAAACATGTCAATCTGGCATAGACATGGAATGTTATGACCAGCACCTTTTTTTTTAAGTTTAAATGAGAGATATATTTTTTTAAACCCCCCAAAAAATTTGTCCGACAAAAATGTTGGGTATTTTGAGTTTGTCCGCCAAAAAGATTGGAAAATTTGCCTTAAAAATGGGAAAAATTTAACTATTTTTGTGGTACCTAATATTCATTCCGCTATAAAATAATTTTTTAATGAAAAAATAAAGAAGAATAAATAAGAAAATTATCTTGTTAACAGGAGCAACAGAAATTGAAATTCATAAATAATTATGTCTAACTAATTTAATTAATCTCCATCAAAATGATTTCTTTGTTCAAAAAACTTATATGTACATTTTATTTTATAAACTATTGTAACTATTTAAAAAAAATGGTAACTGTACAATGAATGCATACATTTTTGCTTGTGTTTTTTTAAATTAAAATTCGTAATCTTGTTTTGACAAACAGTTTACACAGTTTTGTTCTTGAAAAACCAATTAAACCAATTTTAAAAATATTATTATACATTTATCAAAGCGTTTATTATAAGATTGTCTTGTTGTAAAGTATAAATCCTTAATGGGAAATGACTTTGCAGCACTTAAAACCTGCTGCCAAAGTTCTTAACATGTGTTTATAGTTTCTCCATAAACAACTGATTTCATGTAACTCCAAAAACGGAAGTCTCGGCATTCCACCTCACATTTATGTACATACAATTTAAATTAAGATGTAATTTTAGGTACGAATAATACTCAATGGACAGTAGCATACAAATGACAGCAATAAGACAAGTTGAATATGTCAATTATTATTTGATTTTCGTCCAAACTTAAGAAACTTCACCGCTAAATTAATAATAGTATAGGTACTTCATTGTAATTTAATTCAACAGCATTGGAAGTTTCAAAGTCAAATATCTCGAAAACGGTGCGAGACAGCTGGTTTTATAAAGTGTAGCTTTTTTGTGTAAAAAAAGTTGGAAAATAAGAATTTGATGAGATGAGATACCTTAAAAAAGTTATGTCATTTTTAACACATTCAATCTACTGCAGCTAGCGCCCTCTATGAACTTTAACCAAAATGTGAACACATTTCAATTCCTCTACTTAAAGAACTCCAAACCTCAAAATTTTGTGAGGATATTTGCATTTGTTAAGGAATAAATGAAAAAAAACTAAAATAATNAAAAAAAAATAACGTTATAAAACTTTTGAATCCAAGGTTTGTGGAGGCCCTCAATGTGTGGGGGTCCCGGGACTCTCGCCCCGGTTGCCCCGCCGTTAATCCGGCCCTGAATAAGATACTTTCATTTCAAATCTTATTACCAAACCCTCCCAGAAAAATCAGCTTGCTGGTTGATACCAACCATAATGGCACCAAATCGACATATTTGGAGTGAAAATACCAACATTTTTGTCGGACAAATTTTTGGGGGGTTTAAAAAAATATATCTTTCATTTAAACTTAACAAAAAAAGTGCTGGTCATAACATTCCACGTTTATGCCAGATGGACATGTTTTCCTGAAAATCACGGGAAAACTTACCACTGTTCAATTTTCCTCGTAGTCAAATCTTGGGAGACTCGTCAAACTTAAGCTGCACGCAAAGTTACAGCTTGCTCGTAATAATTTTTTTCTTTGTACGTGGGCCCGTGGACTATATATCTTGGCATTACATTTTTTTAGTTGTTATTGATAGAAGTTTACACACGATTCACTTGAATCTTGAATTCGCTGAGGCACAAAATTCTAATTCAAACTGTCAATGTCACGAACATAAACAATTTGACACTTTCGATCAACTGAGGCACCAACAAGTGACTGGAAGTAACGCGAAAATAAAAAAAATGTAGATATTCATATTTCAAATATATTTAAATCAACAGTACGTACATTACATTTTGTTCATAACCAAACTACTTAAAATAAGGTGACTGATGTCGTCTCAAAGTTTAACTCCTAGCCAGGCACCTATCAGTTTCTCAACCACCGCTCTAGCTTTAATTAGTTGAGGTGGATCCCTCTTAAAGGGGGGATAGAGGACCGCACAATGAGAGGTACCATTAATGTATATAACTGGAGACTCATGATCAGTGGCTTTCGTAAGACTCATGGCTTTCCAAGGATCGTACGACCCCTGAACGAAAACGACGTTTTGTACGTCAATTTCGTATCCGCCGTAGTACGTGTTTGTGTATTCAATTTGACTAGTTAAGTATTTTGTGTTATACTCTTTTCCAAATGTATCTGTGCACATCTTTGTGAAGAACTGGGTAGGAGCCTTCGTTCCGAATACCTGTTCCTTTTGGTTTGTAGTCTCGTACCATCCGTACTCGGTGCAAGTTTGATAAAACCATTGACGCACTTGAACATAATTGTATTGTTAACATATAGGCTATTGACTATGTACTTTAGATAGGAACTACAACGTAACAGAAATTTTATTGTTTGATATGTTCAATAGACCCTAAAAAATGATGAAACCGCGGAGTGCTACCTTTTAAAGGGGTGAAAGAACGAAGTAGAAAGGTGGTATTTTCAGTATTTTGAGTTTTACTCGAAAACTATGTATTATTTCTATACAGGGTGTTCCTAAATAAGTGTCGCAACGGAAAACTGTAAATTTCTCTTGAAAAAAGAAACATTTTTTTCCTCTTCCATTTTTCTTTCCGGGCTTTCGTTTTCGAGATACAGGGTGTCAAAACTTTAATTTTTTTTTAGTTTTTCAGCAAATTCTAAAGCGCCAAAAGTCAATTTTTCCAGTGGCGTAAAATTTAGGGGGGGAAAAACCCTTACGATACCTTAAAATCTCCACCACTGGCACGTCCAATGAATTCGAGAAGGGTGCGAAAAAGTAGCTATTAATAGTGGTAATGTGTGTACAAAAGCTCAGTCCTGTAGTTCAAACGATTCCTAAGATATTGGCGAAAAACTAAAAAAAAATTAAAGTTTTGACACCGTGTATCTCGAAAACGAAAGCCCGGAGAGAAAAATGGAAGAGGAAAAAAATGTTATTTTTTTTTAT
>NW_019416735.1:276276-288596 GCF_000390285.2 Anoplophora glabripennis
GCAATCGAGATAAGGTAAATTTTGCACTTGTTGAATACTTTTGAAATAATTTATATCGACAAGTTTTTAGGCTGTCAATTTTTTAACTATACATTATAGTTACAATGCATTCAGATGCAGCAGTGATATCCTCAACACTAACATTTTCAAGTAAAAATACATCGAGATAATTTTTTAATTTTGAAAAATTCTTATTTACAAAATTGAAAAATTTTTTTGTAATTGTAATTTTTTAATTAAAAGTACAAAAATAATTAAAAGAATTCGAAATTTTACAAGATAAATATGATTAATTGTTGTTTAAATGAATAAATAATAATATTCAATCACCTAGAAACTTATTTTAACTTTCACATTCACAAAAATAAATTTATTAGACAAAATAATATCGAAAGTAATAAAAATTTTATAAAAAGAAAAAGTATCGTTGGTTAAATTGACATATCTCGGTTGATTTTAATTGTACAAAGGCACCATTTTAAAGGTCTTGAAACCAGCTTTCATTTGAATATGGCATTACATATACCTAAATTAACTCGGAAAAAAGTTATAAGGCGAAAATCGTCAAAAAAGGGAAAAAATTGGTCAAAAATCCAAAAAGTAGCCAACTTTGATCCAATGTATCTCGGTTTCTATTAGTCGTAAGTACTTCTATAAAGGCTTATTTTAAAGAAAAAAACATTAAATTTTTTTATCTGTGAAACAATGCCTATACCTAACTCCTCTCAGAAAAAAGTTGTGGGCCAAAAACCAAAAAGAAAAAAAACGCAGTTTTTCGGTTTTTTTAACATGTTTTTGGGCATATTTTTGTTAAAAATAAATCTTTTTCAATTCAGAAGGTCTCATTTCGATTGGAAATTCAATTTGCTGCAACTTTTCTGATGACAACTATATAAAAAAAATTCATAGTTTTCGAGTAAAACTCAAAAAACTGAAAATACCACCTTTTTACTTCGTTCTTTCACCCTCTTTAAAAGGTAGCACTCCGCGGTTTTATCATTTTTTAAGGTCAATTGAACATATCAAACAATAAAATTTCTGTTACGTTGTAGTTCCTTTGTGCCCTCTTTTATTTTGACATAGTCAATAGCCTAATAGGATTAAAATAACATACTTCCATTTGCCACTTACTGTTTCCATCAGGTGTTATATTCAAAACCCGCATGTCGTCAATCTTAGTTTGATAGGTATAATCCGTACAAGCCGACCTATTATAATACAATTTGGCGGCAGTGGCCAACCTATGTAGTTCGTCACCGTAAGTCTCATTGATAAGAATACCACATAAGTCGCCCACAGAAGGTCCCCAAGCGCTGTCGTACTGCACTGTGTAGGAAAAAACTTCATAAACTGTCTCAAAGAAACTGTATATATCTGATTCAGTGTTAACCTTCCGTATATCTTGGCATAAATTAAAAAGAGCAGTGATATTCTCTACGCCTGGCTTGTCTACCAACTTTTCAAGTCGAGCGAATGCTGTCTTAACCGTGTCGACGCATTTTTGGCTGTGCAAAGCTAGAACGTCCGCAACAACTTGCATATACTCTAAAAATAGGACTGCGCTTCGATCAAATAAAAAAAAAACAATAAATTTTTAACATACCATGGAAGTCTAGCTGTGCAAACAGTGGCCCACTGGCGGACACAGCTCCTTGAACCAGATGCGGAAACTTTTGCCTCAACCAAGCTGCCAACGAACCAGCGTACGATCCTCCGAACACTATCCATTTTGCGTCTTTCGTGAGGTTGTATTCCTGATTCATACCGTTAATAAACGTCGCGGTGTCCTCCAAGGCCTGTCTGCTTGACAGGAATCGCAAGTTTTCAACGCTCAAATCCCTGCAATCCATTCCAGAAAGTTATTGAAGCTAATCCAGTCTGGGTTTTCCATAAAACATCACGATTGTTATTTACTAATAATACTTACTTAAAAGGATGGCTGACCCCGTAAAACCTGTGCTCAAGCTGGAATAAGAGAGCGGAATATTTCTTAGCAAACTCAACCCATGATCCAGCCGACATCCAACGGATAGAAGATTGCCCTTCGCCAATAATCAGCAAGAAAATAGCCTTGCTTTTCGTATCCTTAATATACTTTTCGTTGACATAATATCGCTGAAGAAAAGACACCTCCCAATTAGCGCAGATACACTTTTAACAGTTTGTGAGCATTACTAACTCACCTGCGACCAAACGTTTGTGTTAGAGGGATCAAAGTGGTCCAATCTTTGCGAAAAATAACTCGTGATCACTTCTGCTCTCAGTGGTGTACCTTCAGGAGGAGGTATGTCGTATCCTTGGAAACGACTTCTGAAGAGAAACCCAAGACAGAGCACGGGATTTATCGAAAATAATATAAACACTGTAACGAACAGGTTCATTGTGAAATGCAATCGCAGCTTCTTCAAAACGAATCTTACCGGTCAATCTTAAATGTCAAACTGTTATATCAGAACAGTTGGTAATCAAGGATGTGTCTTAATTCTAGTTGCATGGCAAAGGCGACTAGATTTTTTGCTCAGGTTTCTCCCGTTTTGTGAATTGTGACTCCCTATTCCCCAGTTCCAATAATAATATAGCCCCACAAAAAAAGCGGCAGGTTCGAAAGACAAGACCATTGGATCCATATGGTTTTGGGGTCGCTGAATCTTAATCCGGTGTCCGTTTGACGCGATTAGGTCTGGTTTAAGGTCAGTTCAGGGTCAAATGTAGAAAATCAATTGTCAACAAATTAAACCTATGTATCTTCACGTTTTTGGGATCGCCGAATCCGAATCTGATGTCCGTTTGATTTATTACGCAAGTTTTTAAAACCGTTAGGCATCCAAAGAACTTCATACCAAAATTCATTTAAATCGGACAAAGCGATTTAGGGATTTTTGATAGCTACCTCATTTTATTTCAAAGAAATACAATTTGAGTTAAATTTTGGAGTAATCTGTCAAATTATTCTAATACTTATTCAACACTAATCAACAACTTTTTTAGCAGACTTTGAATTTTCACACATACCCATAGTAAAAAAACATTTTTATTAATTTTTTTAATCTACTGAATTGTAGACATATCTATAATTTATTAATTAATGCTTAAAATTTGCTTATAATCAAGCTACTTGTAATTAATAACAAAATGTTTATTATAGACGTAGTAAAGTGACTGCTAACTCCGGAAGTTTCAACTCCCAGCCAAACTCCTATCAACCTGTCAACTTCCTCCCTGGCAGTATTAAGTTGCGGTAGGTCGTTCTCTGAGCTCGGATACATGTTTGAACAGTGAGCAGTACCTAAAATTTCAAATTAGAATACATGAGCAGTGTGATTTCAGAGTGACTGACGTAATAGTTTATCATTTTTTTAAATACTTTAACTTGCAATGTGGCAAAACAAATAAAAAATATTAAAACTAAAGGTGTAAATACAAATAGTTTCTTTAAAAGTGGAATGTTACCTACCTTCGATAAATATAACAGGTGAATCTGGATTAGTTGTATTTGTAAGGCCCATGGGACTCCAAGGGTCAAAGGACCCATGAACGAAAACCACGTTCCTCACGTCAACGTCATAACCACCGTAGTGTGTGTTTGTTTCCCCAATTTGACCACTTATGTAGCTTGAGTTGAAGTCTGTCCCATACACATCTTTGCAGATATTTGTATAGTACTCCACATGAGTTTTATTACCAAAAACTTGCTCTTGACTAGTAGATTGGTACCACCCATATTCCGTGCAAGTTTGGTAGTACCATTGCCGCACTTGAATAATAAAGCTCGTATGAATATGTAAATATGTTTTCATATATTACTCACTGTTTCCGCTGACTGTGATAGTCACATCCAACATTCCATCAACTACATTTTGGTACCTATAATCCACGCAGGACGAACCATAAAACAATTTATTCACCTCCACCAGTCTCTGCAACTCGTCACCGTAAGTCTCGTTGACCAGAATGTCGCACAAGTCGTCCACAGAAATAGGTCGACCATTGTTTTTATTGTACTGCGCTACGTAAGCGAAAACATCGCTGACAGCTTCAAACAAAGTAGAAATATCTGCCTCGGTGTTGACCTCTTCAATGTCATCACATAGATTGAACAGAGAGGTGATGTTCAATTCTCCTGGATTGTCTACTAGTTCTTCAAGTCGTATGAATGCTGTTTTCACCGTGTCCACGCATTCTTGGCTGTAGGAAGCCAGGTCTTTCGCAACCACTTGCAAGTACTCTAGAAATGAGAGTGTAAATGTTCTTTATAAACATATTTATAAAACTCATTTTATTTCTTGAAGAAATTTTATACACACCAGGGAAATCTAGTTGTGCGAACAAAGGCCCACTGGCAGACATAGCCCCTTGAACCAGATGTGGAAACTTCTGCCTTAACCAAGCTGCTAGTGACCCAGAGTAAGAGCCCCCGAATACTATCCATTTTGCGTCTTTCGTGAAGTTGTAGCCCTGATTCATACCATTAATAAACGTTGCGGTGTCCTCCAAAGCTTGTCTACTTGACAGGAACCGCAAATTTTCGACGCTCAAGTCCCTGCAAAATAGATTATTCACTCCAGAAAGTTACTGAAGCTAATCCCAGAAAGCTTGGTCCAGATAAAATCCTTTACAACTGTTTTGACTATATTGGCACTATAATTGAAAACACTTACTCAAAAGGATGACTGGCTCCATAAAATCTATGCTCTAGCTGAATCAAGGGAGCTCCATATCTCGTAGCAGTCTCAATCCATGCTCCACCCGTCATCCATTCGACGGAAGCCTCACCTTCCCCACCAATCATCAAAAAAATGACCTCGTTTTCCGTCGCATTAAAAAACTCCGCGTTGACATAATATCGCTGAGAAAAAGACACTGATGTACCTTAAGAGTTTGTAAGCATTATAATGACTCACCTGCGACCAAACGTTTGTATTAGAGGGATCGAAGTGGTCTAACCTTTGTGTAAAATATCTCGTATTCACTTCTGCTCTTGATACTGCGACTTTTGGAGGAGGTATGCTGTACCTTTGCGTATGTCTTCTTAAAAACGCTCTAGAAGACAGCACTTGACTTACCGAAAGAAATATTAAAATTGTAATATAGAGTTTCATTATGGAAGGTATTTGGAAGGGGTTTTCTAAATCAAACCTTGCTAATCAATTTTAAACGACGAACTGATTTCAAGGCAATCAATGATAAAGTAATCTTACATTGAAGGTTATCACTTCAAGTCTATCTAAAGAACCGTACATAAAAATAAGAAGTGAGCTATTAAGATTAATTCGAGATATTTGAAGGTTTAGTACAAGTCTACATTTCTTAAATGGCTAAATTCTTTTTCCATTGAATTATTTGCACGCGTAACTCTTTTATGTACATCAAAAGGTTCCTTCTGTCCTACTAAATCATTTCAATATCAATCTGGAAGAAGTAAGAAAATACCTTGTTATTTAATTCCACTTTTATTGAATTATGAACAAACATATTTGTAATTTTAATTCATTATTGCTTAAAACTACAGTTTGCTTATAAACAAACTACTTATAGTTAACAACAATGCGTTTATTATGGACGAAGTAAGGTAACTGCTAACTCCTGAAGACTCGACTCCTAACCAGACCCCTATTAATCTGTCAACTTTTTCTCTGGCTTCAATTAGTTCCTGTGGGTCGTTTGCAGAGTTGGCATACATGTTCATACAGTGAGAGGTACCTAAAACATGAAATAGAGATTATGTGCTATATTAACAAAGTTTGAATTGAGAATGTGTTGGCTGGACTATATACCTTCGATAAATATAACTGGTGACTCTGGATTGGTGGTTTCAACAATCCCCATGGGGTACCAAGGGTCGAAAGACCCATGAACGGAAACCACGTTCCTCACGTCAATATCATATCCACCAAAGTGTGTGTTCGTTTTCACAATTTGCTCGCTTATGTAGCTCGCGTTAAATTCAATTCCGTATACATCCTCGCACATTTTTGTGTAGGACTCGATGGGAAATTTCGTTCCAAAAACTTGTTCTTCTTGGCTGGATGTTTGGTACCATCCGTACTCTGTACAGGTCTGGTAAATCCATTGACGCACTTGAATAATGATCGTTGAAAAGACCAATCAAAGTAGATGTTAAAAAAGTACTTACTCATTCCACTAGTTGTGATAGTCACATCGTTCAGATAGTCCAAAGTAGTTTGATATTTGTAATCCACACAGGCCGTTCCGTAGTACAATCTGTTTACTTCAATTAGTCTGTCTAGTTCGTCGCCGTACGCGTCGTTAACTAGAATGTCGCACAAGTCGTCTATAGTCGTCGTGAGGGCGCTGTTCTTGTTGTACTGTGCGACGTAAGCGAACACATTAACAGTTGACTGAAAGAAATTAGATATGTCCAATTCAGTGTTAACTTCCAGAATATCGTCGCATAGATTAAAAAGAGCGGTGACGTTCTCTTCACCTGGGTTGTCTACCAAATCTTCAAGTCGAACATACGCTGTCTTCACGGCGTCGACGCATTCCCGACTGTGCGAAGCTAAGTCGTCCGCAACCACTTGGAAGTACTCTAAAAATGGGATGGTATAAATACGCTTCGATTTTTTATCTTAAGGTTTATGCGTACCGGGAAAATCTAGCTGTGCGAATAACGGGGCACTGGAAGACATAGCACCTTGGACCAGATGCGGGTACTTTTGCCTCAACCAGGCTACTAACGATCCAGCGTAGGATCCTCCAAATAATATCCACTTGGCGCTGTTCGTGAGGTTATATTCCTGATTCATGGCGGTGATAAAAGTCGCTGTGTCTTCCAAAGCTTGCCGGCTCGAAAGGAACCTTAAGTTTTCCGTGCTCAAATCTCTACAACATATATATTTTCTCGAAAATTGTCATCAAAACTCGACATTTTTAACATGGAATATACTGACCACAGCGTCGAAGGTTTAATTTTATTAATTTTATGTTGGAATTATGTCAATAATACCGCTTCAGAACTTTTTGAATTTTCTACATTACAATTTGAATTCGTTGTAGGTAATCTCGTACTATTTTATTATTTTTTTTTGATTAATTGTGAAACTGCATATTGTACCGCTTCCGATACTTCCCCTGGTAAATGCTCGTCTTCACTTTCCGAGCTCATTTCGAATTAAACACTCTTAGAATATGAATTACAATTACATAATACAATTCTGACGCTAAAGATGATGGTAATTTACCCGCACCGAAAATTTTACCGAAAAAAATGCAATTAATTTTTTTACCATAACTTTTATAAAGTTATAAATTTACTCAAAAAAACCATTTTGTAGGGAATTTAAGGCAATTTAAGTTCTGTGATTTGCAGTTTTTTGAACCCTTCATTTTTTAGATTTGTAAGATAAAAGGGCTAAGGAAAGAGTCTTGGAGCTTAGTTTTAAGCTTCTAACGGTCATAATAAAGTCAAATTTTGTCCTACAAAAATTTTTAAAAAAGCAAATTGTTCAGTAAGAAAAAACCTAAAATTTCTTATTCTATCATTTTTTTTATAACTTTGTTAGTTTTTGAAATATTTTGAAAAAAGGCGATTTTAGGCGAATTTAGGCTTCTAAAATCGTTCAAATTCTCAGAATCTACTGTTAATACATAAATAAAGTAAATTGTAGAAGGAATACGTTTAATTTTTTTTTCCGTCAAGTCATTAATTTAAATATCGATTCTTTTTCTCAAAAATCAAGACAATCATTTTATTTTGATTATAACTTCATTAGTTTTCATACTAACGACTTCTACCATCACTCAATTTAAAGGTCTTTTCAAGAACTTTAATAAGTGTTATATAAGTTTTCCTCGAAAAACCTTTAATTTTCCCGCTACAGGACGTTGAACGTTTCGATTATAGCTATCTTCGAAATTGACTTCAACTTCTGGGAGTCATAACTCAGGTTCTATCATCTACAAAAATAAAAAAGCAATCTCTTTGCTATTTAATTACCTTCATTTTTGCTTATGATAATTTTTTTGGTAAAACTAATAGTTTTTGAGATATTCGTGAAAAATGGCTCAGAAACATACATTTTTTGGACTAAAAACGAACATGTTTAGGCGCAAATAACTCAAAAAGTATTGACTGTACAAAAAATTCTTATAGAACATTTTTTGGTTAGAATTCGTCCCTGTATCGAATAGTGGTTATTTAAAAAATTCCCACCCTCCAGAAGGGGTGGCATCCACCCCTAGGGTAAAAGCACACATCGGCACTATATAACTTTTGTTTCTTGGGCTATTTCCGACTTCAAATACAAATTATACAAACATAACTATTTTTGGTCTAACGTAACTATTATAGATTCTAAAGGAAATTGATAGACCTTTGCTTTGGGGGTGCTCATGACAAATAAACATAAGCTCTTACTCGAAGGGGTGGCTGACCCCGTAAAACCTGTGTTCCAGCTGAATCAGGAGGGCTCCATATTTTTCAGCAGATGTAATCCACGCTCCACCTGTCATCCATCCAATAGAAGCCTGTGCCTCACCGCCAATCATCAAGAAAATAGCTTCGTTTTCAGTGGCATTGAAATATTGTGAGTTCACGTAGTATCTCTGAAGAAAATTTTGATGTTTTAGAGTGATCCAGATATTTTGGGACAAGGAAAATGAAAAGATATCTTAAAAACCAATAACAATTTCGCATAGTTTGGTAATTCCTTATTGGAACTAAATATAATGAGATCCTATTCAATAAATTTTACGATCCATTGATAATAATAGATAATACTACAATGGAGAGGATTTATTGTTAATAAAGAACAGTTGTAAAAGAATAAACAGTTAATGGGACTTTTTAAACAATATAAAATTCACTTTTCTACTTTTTCGTATGACTTCAAAACACTGTTTTAACTTTTTATAATATATAAGCGTTACTGGTTTTTAAGAGTTGTTGTCTACCTGTGACCAAACATTTGTATTGGAGGGATCGAAGTGGTCCAACCTTTGCGAAAAATAATTTGTAGTCACGTCAGCCCTTGAAACTGCAACTTTTGGTGGAGGTATGTCGTATTTCAGCAAATGTCCTCTGAAGAATGAAGAAGATCCCACGTAATTAATGTAATTAATCGAAAATAATATAAAAATTGTAACACTGAATTTCACGATAGCCATTGTCACTGCTATACTAAGCACTTAAAACAGATCGATCTTAAATGATAAAAAGATTTCGAAACGTACAATAATAAAATAATTCGGGATTATCATACCACAGACAGGTAAGATATAAAAATAATCTGTAAAGACTAATTCGTAATAGTTATACAAGGTGATTGACAATTTATTAAAAAAGGCTGGGATAGCAGCATTTATAAACAGAAAAATCTGTACAAGCGAGAGGCTGCTAATGCATTTTGCCTTGCTTCGCCATAAACTAAAACAAAATCCGCTAATTCTGCGTTACTATACCCATGGGCCAATTTGTAAGACTGATATAAATAATAATAGTGGAGTCAAGATAGCTTAAAATTACGCATTATTTCGAAATAATTATGGGAAGCATGAATTTTCCTAAAACCTTTTGAAATTACTTGGAGATAAGTATTAGAAAAAAGTTATAAACTTATTTTTTTTATGAACATATAAAATAATTCAATGAATTTTAAATCGAATTCTTTCAAATTGACAATATAGGGGTTTTCGATGTCGCTGAACAAGAATATGGAAGTTGGAAAATGAAAATTCAAAATGGCCGACTATTTTAAACAATTTATTTAACAATTAACAATGTATTTAACAATTATCGATTTTAAATCAAACTCGCTCATATTTGTAATATAGAGGTTCGAAAAGTGAAAATTATAAATGGCTAAAGAGATTTTATTGAAAATATGTTTTATTTTTAAAAAACAAATTTATTACAAAATAATTAATTTTTAAATCTCATCGAGTTCAAAAATAACTGGGCAATTAAACTTTAAGCCAATAAAATTGAAAAAAACACTGATTTTAAATATAAAATTACAAAATCAAAGTCAACGTTCCCTATTATTTATTTATTCATTAATTATTTTAAAAATGGATCAATATTCATATATAAATATTAAACTCATAATACATTTACAGCATAAAAGAAAACGAATAGAAATACCTTAAATGCAAATTGAAGATTATTTGTAATATTAAGTAAAAATATTACATTAAAGAATAATTACAAGTGTACGAGAGTATATTCTCAAAATGGACAAAATATGTGAATAATACACTTTTTAACACACTGGTAACCGCAGCTTACTCGAAAACATAAAAATCATATTCTTATACCATTTATAATAATAATTTTTTAATTCTTATAAACGAAAAACGCTTTTAAAATAAATTAAACTGTAAGTAACAAAAAAATATTTGGTGTGCTCACTGCTTAGCTTCGTCACCCAAACTCATATCTGTGTCTACATCAATAAGAAAACTTATATTCACAATTTCAGATACAGAATATATTTACGTTTTAAAAATGAATATTAAATCAATTCATCAAAAAACGTTATTTTTTGCTGTTATAACAATTTTCCACTTATTACTATAAATAAAAAAAATATTTTTCGCTGGATTTACTTTTTTTAAGGTCTTAACTTAATTCTTCGATGGTTTATTAAACAAAAAAAAAAATTTTTGTACATTATTAAACTTTATTTAACAATAAATTTCACGGATTTTTCATGAAATATTTTTATTTTTTGTTATTTTTTGTTTTTTCAACTATTATTTCAATTTTTTAAGAAAAATAAAATGCACCATCTTAAAGTAGAGATTTTAAGCTTTAAAAAGTGCTCTCATAAAGTTTCAATATCACATTTACAACTATAGTTTTTGATCTATAAAGTATGGCCTAAAAAGTCAAATTTGTGATTTTTTAAAATTATTGAATATGTTGGGCTCAATATTTTTCAAATTAAATTTTTAAGATTTTTTCCATATCGCTCACTGTTTCAATCGTCATTTGAAGAGTAATCTGTGAAAGTTACAATTTATTTTAAAAATTAAAAGAATGACAGCTATTTTATTATTATTGTACAAAATTATAGAATGACGTAACTTTGTATACGTACTATATATTTTTTTCTCAAGTTTAAGGACATAAAATTTTGATAGCTGGATGACTCTTCTTTTATTTAAATTTTTGTGAGTTGGATTTGATCAATTAGATCAAAAGTTATAACAAATTTAGTGTAGCGCGCTCTTCGAGAGCTATACTTGGGGGCCGCCCGTCTCATTTTTCGTACGTTAGAAAAATATATATACAGCCTTCAATTCGCATTTTAGAAAAAACTTTATTAACATTTTTTATGTAAAATTTCCTAATTTTTTTTAGAAAATTATATTTTTTTATATATTTTGCAAAAACTGTAATTTTGCAACTAATTTGTTAAATAAATAATTTAGCGTACACTCTACAGTCGGTAACTTTTTATATGTTGTTTCTGACCATTTTACAAAGCGAAAAATAAAAAGTTCTCTCTTTTCGCGAAGTCAAAATGTATCTTGACTCCACTATAAACCACGACGATAAGGATACTACTATTAAAACCACAGTAATACTGAATAAATAGGGATTTGTCAAGTCAAATTGACTGAAGTAACCTGAAGAGGCATTCCAGCTACATAGGTAGTTATTAAATATAGTTACTTCAAACACATTTTTCGAAAACTAAATATTTTACTAATACTCTTTGATGATATCGATCCTATTTTTGATGGCATGTCGCTCTGTATGGAATGTCACGGGAAGAACAGTTTCATAATTACTACACTACACTAAAATTAGTAACATTTTACTCAAAGTAACGAACGTTCAAAAAAAAACGTGGTCGAAGTTGGCTCTGACACATTGGACGTAGGGCGTAGCTTATAGCGACCAACTTAACCTCATTTCTCAACGAGCTGTATAGCAGCCGTCAGTTTNTAATACTGAATAAATAGGGATTTGTCAAGTCAAATTGACTGAAGTAACCTGAAGAGGCATTCCAGCTACATAGGTAGTTATTAAATATAGTTACTTCAAACACATTTTTCGAAAACTAAATATTTTACTAATACTCTTTTTGGTGATATCGATCCTATTTTTGATGACATGTCGCTCTGTATGGAATGTCACGGGAAGAACAGTTTAATAATTACTACACTACACTAAAATTAGTAACATTTTACTCAAAGTAACGAGCGTTCAAAAAAAAAACGTGGTCGAAGTTGGCTCTGACACATTGGACGTAGGGCGTAGCTTATAGCGACCAACTTAACCTCATTTCTCAACGAGCTTTATAGCAGCTGTCAGTTTCAATAACGTTAATGACTATATAACTTTATTTTAA